>NW_028187543.1:0-4000 GCF_964204655.1 Triturus cristatus
CTCTCTCTACCTCTCTCTACGTCTCTACCTCTCTCAACCTCTCTACCTCTCTCTCTACCTCTCTACCGTTCTCTACCTCTCTCTACCTCTCTCTCTCTACCACTCTCTGCCTCTCTGCCTCTCTCTCTCTACCGCTCTCTCTCTCTCTCTCTCTCTCTACCTCTCTCCACCTCTCTACCCATCTCTCTCTACCTCTTTCTGCCTCTCTGCCTCTATCTCTCTACCTCTCTCTACCTCTCTACCTCTCTCTCTCTATCTCTCTCTCTCTCTCTCTCTCTCTCTCTCTCTCTCTCTCTCTCTCTCTCTCTACCTCTCTACCTCTCTCTACCTCTCTCTACCTCTCTCTACCTCCCTACCTCTCTCTCTACCTCTCTCTACCTTTCTCTCTACCCCTCTCCCTCTCCCTCTCTACCTCTACCTCTCCCTCTCTCTCTACCTTTCTCTCTACCTTTCTCCCTCTACGTCTCTACCTCTCTCTCTACCTCTCTCTACCTCTCTCTCTCTACCTCTCTCTACCTCTCTCTACCTCTCTACCCCTCTCTACCCCTCTCTACCTCTCTACCTCTCTGCCTCTCTGCCTCTCTACCTCTCTACCTCTCTACCTCTCTACCTCTCTACCTCTCTCTACCTCTCTCTACCTCTGTCTCTCTACCTATCTACCTCTCTCTACCTCTCTGCCTCTCTCTCTCTACCTCTCTACCTCTCTACCCCCCTCTCTCTCTACCTCTCTCTGCCTCTCTGCCTCTAACTGTCTCCCTCTATCTCTCTACCTACCTCTCTCTACCTCTCTACCTCTCTCTCTACCTCTCTCTACCTCTCTCTGCCTCTCTGCCTCTCTGCCTCTACCTCTCTCTCTCTACCTCTCTACCTCTCTCTCTACCTCTCTCTACCTCTCTACCCCTCTCTCTCTCTCCTCTCTCTCTCTACCCCTCTCTACCTCTCTACCTCTCTCTACCTTTCTACCTCTCTCTACCTTTCTACCTCTCTCTCTACCTCTCTCTCTACCTTTCTCTCTCCCTCTCTCCCTCTACCTCTCTCTCTACCTCTACCTCTCTCTCTACATTTCTCTCTACCTCTCCCTCTCTACCTCTCTACCTCTCTCTCTACCTCTCTCTACCTCTCTCTCTCTACACATCTCTCTCTCTCTACCTCTCTCTCTCTCTCTCTCTCTCTCTCTCTACTACTCTACCCCTCTCTCTCTCTACCTCTCTACCTCTCTCTCTCTACCTCTCTCTCTACCTCTCTTTCTCTCTACCTCTCTCTCTACCCCCTCTCTCTGGACCTCTCTCTCTCTCTCCCTCTCTACCGCTCTCTACCTCTTGCCCTCTCTCTACCTCTCTACCCCCCTCTACCTCTCTCTCTCTCTCTCTCTACCTCTCTCTACCTCTCTCTACTCTCTCTCTCTCTCTACCTCTCTACCGCTCTCTACCTCTCTACCTCTCTCTACCCCTCTCTGCCTCTACCTCTCTACCTCTGTCTACCTCTCTCTACCTCTCTCTCTACCTCTCTCTCTCTACCTCTCTCTCCCTCTCTACCTCTCTCTATCTCCCTACCTCTCTCTCTACCTCTCTCTACCTTTCTCTCTACCTCTCTCTACCTTTCTCTCTACCTCTCTCCCTCTACCTCTCTACCTCTCTCTCTACCTCTCTCCCTCTACCTCTCTACCCTCTCTCTCTACCTTTCTCTCTACCTTTCTCCCTCTACGTCTCTACCTCTCTCTCTACCTTGCTCCCTCTACCTCTCTCTATCTCTCTCTACCTCTACCTCTCTACCTCTCTCTACCTCTCTACCTCTCTGCCTCTCTACCTCTCTACCTCTCTCTCTCTACCTCTCTCTACCTCTCTCTCGCTCTACCTCTCTACCTCTCTCTACCTCTCTACCCATCTCTCTCTACCTCTCTTTACCTCTCTCTGCCTCTCTGCCTCTAACTCTCTCTCTCTACCTCTCTACCTCTATCTCTCTACCTCTCTACCTCTCTCTACCTCTCTACCTCTCTCTCTCTACCTCTCTCTAGCTCTCTCTTCCTCTCTACCTCTCTCTCTACCTCTCTCTCTACCTCTCTCTACCTCTGTACCTCTCTCTCTCTACCTCTCTCTCTCTACCTCTCTCTACCTCTCTCTACCTCTCTACCTCTCTCTCTCTACCTCTCTCTCTCTCTCTACCTCTCTCTCTCTCTCTACCTCTCTCTCTCTCTACCTCTCTCTCTACCTCTCTCTCTACCTCTCTCTCTACCTTTCTCTCTCCCTCTCTCCCTCTACCGCGCTACCTCTACCTCTCCCTCTACCCCTCTCCCTCCCTCTCTCCCTCTCTCCCTCTACCTCTCTGCCTCTCTGCCTCTCTGCCTCTCAACCTCTCTACCTCTCTACCTCTCTCTCTACCTCTCTCTACCTTTTTACCTCTCTCTACCTCTCTCTCACTCTACCTCTCTACCTCTCTCTACCTCCCTACCTCTCTACCCCTCTCTCTCTCTACCTCTCTCTACTTCTCTCTGCCTCTCTGCCTCTAACTCTCTCTCTCTACCTCTCTACCTCTATCTCTCTACCTCTCTACCTCTCTCTACCTCTCTACCTCTCTCTCTCTACCTCTCTCTAGCTCTCTCTTCCTCTCTACCTCTCTACCTCTCTCGCTACCTCTCTCGCTACCTCTCTCTCTACCTCTCTCTACCTCTCTACTTCTCTCTCTCTACCTCTCCCTCTCTCTCTACCTCTCTCTACCTCTACCTCTCTCTCTACCTCTCTCTCTACCTCTCTCTCTACCTCTCTCTCTCTACCTCTCTCTCTACCTCGCTCTCTACCTTTCTCTCTCCCTCTCTCCCTCTCTCTATCTCCCTACCTCTCTCTCTACCTCTCTCTACCTTTCTCTCTACCTCTCTCCCTCTACCTCTCTACCTCTCTCTCTACCTCCCTACCTCTCTACCCCTCTCTCTACCTCTCTCTACCTCTCTCTGCCTCTCTGCCTCTAACTCTCTCTCTCTACCTCTCTACCTCTATCTCTCTACCTCTCTACCTCTCTCTACCTCTCTACCTCTCTCTCTCTACCTCTCTCTAGCTCTCTCTTCCTCTCTACCTCTCTACCTCTCTCGCTACCTCTCTCGCTACCTCTCTCTCTACCTCTCTCTACCTCTCTACCTCTCTCTCTCTACCTCTCCCTCTCTCTCTACCTCTCTCTACCTCTCTCTCTCTCTCTACCTCTCTCTCTCTCTCTACCTCTCTCTCTACCTCTCTCTCTACCTCTCTCTCTACCTCTCTCTCTACCTCTCTCTCTACCTCTCTCTCTACCTCTCTCTCTACCTCGCTCTCTACCTTTCTCTCTCCCTCTCTCCCTCTACCTCGCTACCTCTACCTCTCCTCTACCCCTCTCTCTCCCTCTACCTCTCTACCTCTCTCTCTACCTCTACCTCTCTCTCTACCTTTCTCTCTACCTCTCTCTCTCTACCTCTCTCTACCTCTCTACCTCTCTCTCTCTACCTCTCTACCTTTCTCTCTCTCTCTACCTTTCTCTCTCTATCTCTCTAGCTCTCTCTCTCTCTCTCGCTCTACTATTCTACCTCTCTCTCTCGCTACCTCTCTACCTCTCTCTCTCTACCTCTCTCTCTCTACCTCTCTCGCTCCACCTCTCTCTCTACCTCTCTCTCTCTACCTCTCTCTACCTCTCTACCTCTCACCCTCTCTCTACCTCTCTCTACCTCTCTACCCCTCTCTAGCTCTCTCTCTCTACCTCTCTCTACCTCTCTCTACCTCTCTACCCCTCTCTACCTCTCTCTCTCAACCTCTCTCTACCTCTCTACCTCTCTCTACCTCTCTACCTCTCTCTACCTCTCTACCTCTCTCTACCTCTCTCTACCCCTCTACCTCTCTCTCTCTACCTCTCTCTACCTCTCTACCTCTCTGTACCTCTCTACCGCTCTCTACCTCTCTACCTCTCTCTCTACCTCCCTCTCTCTACCTCTCTCGACCTCTCTACCTCTCGCCCTCTCTCTACCTCTCTCTACTTCTCTACC
>NW_028187544.1:0-16473 GCF_964204655.1 Triturus cristatus
ACCCCTCTCTCCCATTCCCTTCCCCTTCTTCCTCTCCCACATCCTCTCCTTCTCTCTTCCACTCTCCCTTCTGCTGTCCCTCTCCCTCTCACTTCCCTCCCCTTCCCCTTTCACTCTGCCTCTCCCTCCCCCTCTCTCTCCTCCCTCTCCCTTTCCCTCTACTCTCCCTCCACCTTCCCCTCTCCTTTACCCCTCTGTTCCCCTCACCCTGCCCTCACCCTCTTCCTTCCCCTCACCCTCACTCTCTCGCTTTCCTTCACCATCACCCTATCTCCTTCTCTCCCCCTCTCCCTCCCCCTTCCCTTCCACTTCCCCTCTCTCCCCCCTCCCTTTACCTCTTCCTTTCCCTCACCCTCCCTTCTCTCCACCCTCTCCCTTTCCCTCTCCCTTTCCCTCTTCCTTCGTCTCTCTTCACCCTGCCCCTCTCCCTTTCCCTTACTGTCTCACTCCACCTCTCCCTCCCCCTCTGCCTCTCCGTTTCCCCTTCCCATCTCCCTTTCCCATCACCCTTTCCCCTTCCCCTCTCCCTTTCCCCTTTCTTCTCCCCTCCCTTCCCCTCACTCATCCTATCTCCCATCTACCTTTCCCTCTTCAATCCCCTCTACTTCTCCCCCTCATCCTCTCCCTTCCTCTCTTGCTTCCCCCTTTACCATTCCCCTATCCATACCCCTTCCCTTTCCCTGTCCTCTTTCCTCACCCTTTCCCTTTCTCTTTCTCTTCAGTTCCCCTCTCCCTTTCACTTTCACTTTCCCTCTCCTTCCCGTTCCCTCTCCATTCCTCTCTCTTCACCCTAATCCTTCTCCTCACCCTCACGCATTTCTTTCACTTTCCCCTCTCTTTCCCATCTCCCTTCCCCTCTCTTTACCCTTCCCCTCTCCCTTCCCTCACCCTTCGCCTCTCTACCTCTCCCACCCCTTCCGCCTCTTCCTTCCTCTGCCCTTTCCCCCTCTCTCTTTCCCCTTCCCCTCTCCCTTCCTTTCTCCCTTCCCCTAACTCTCTCCCTTTTTCCTCACCCTCTCCCTCTTCCCTTTCCATTTCCTCCTCCCGCCTATTTCCCTTTCTCTCTTCCCTTCTCTTTCCCTCTCCTTTCCTCTATCTCTCCCCACTCACCCTCTCCCTCTCCCACACCCTCTCCTTCTCCCCTCCCCTTCCTCTCTCTCCCCCTCTCCCTCTCCCTTCACCTTCCCCTCTCTTTTCCCCCTCGTTCCCTTCACCCTCTTCCTTCCCCTCACCCTCCGCATCTCCTCCTCCTTTCCTATTTCCTTTCCCTTTCTCTCTCCCCTTCTCTTTCCCTCTCCTTTCCTCTATCTCTCCCCCTTTTCCCTTAACCTCTCCCATTTCCTTCCTCTCTCCCACATCCTCTCCTTCTCTCTTCCCCTCTCCCTTACACTCTCCCTCACCTTCTCACTTTACCTCCCCTCCCCTTCCCCTCTCACTCTGCCTCTCCCTCCCCCTCCCCCTCTCTCTCCTCTCCCTTACCCTTCACACTCCCTCCACCTTCCCCTCTCCTTTCCCCCTCCATTCCCCTCACCCTCTTCCTTCCCCTCACCCTCACTCTCTCGCTTTACTTCACCCTCACCCTATCCCCTCTCCCTCCCCTTTCCCTTCCCTTCTCTCCCTCCCCCTCCCTTTACCTCTTCCTTTCCCTCACCCTCTCTCCTCTTCACCTCTCCCTCCCCTTCTTCCTTTCCCCTTCCCCTCTCCCTTTCCCCTAACTCCACCTCTCTGTTTCCCCTCCCCTCTCCCATTCCCCTCCCCTCTCCCTCTCCAGTCCCCTTTACCTCTCCCTTCTCCTTCCCCTATCTGTCCCTCTTCCCCTCTCCCTTCTACTCTCCCTCTCCCTTTCCCTCTTCCTCTCCCTTCCTCTCTGAATCCTCCTCCCTTCACCTCACCCTTCCCTTCCTCTCACCCTCACTCTTACCCTTTTCCCTCACCCTCTTCCTTTCCCTCTCCCTTCCCCTCTCTTTCCCCTCATCCTTCCCCTCACCCTCTCTCTTTCCTGTCGCGTCGTCATGCCTGACTCCGTCTGCTACTTCCGGGTCAGGCATGACAGGAAGGAGAAGGGAGGGGCAGCACGAGGGAGCGCTAGTCGGGGAACAGCCATAAAGAATAAAGCAAGTGTTAATCCCCACTCCGTGTCCGCGTGTTCATTAAACACTGGACACGAAACCTGGCGATGAGGGTGGGATCAGGACACCCACCAGCAGCACACAGAGGCAAGAAGAGCTGCACACTGCACACACAACACCTGCAGCCTGGCAGCAAGAGATGCCTGGTTGGAGCTCATACATGTGAAAATACTTCTCACAGTGCAGTCAGTAACCAGAGCACCCAGCGACCTGAGCCCCAGCCTCAAACAACCGATGCCAGCGAAAATTAGGGTAAGAGCACTGAATCCCTCTTCAGAAACCGGCACCAGTGGTCGCATTCGGAGGCCATTTTGAGGTCAGGCATCCCTCATAAGAGATCACTGTTTCCAGCCCGGCGGGCATCTTAAAGTCAGGCAAGAACCGGAAACAAGCCTAAGCTCACCAAAATAAAGGTTGATAACCTGATGACATGACCACTCAGCCCGATTCCACGCACCCAGGCCCGGCCCGAGACATGCCGCAGGGACCCTTACTCCCTGGGGGATGTCATTTCTGCGTCCCCCCAAGCCCCTACCTCTAACGTCTGGGAACAGCATGGACCCCAAGTGGAAGAGCTGGATTGAGGACTTCGAGGACTTCATGAAAGGGTCTCGAGTAAATGACCAGGACCATCAACTCATAGCATTAAAGAATCTGGTAGGAAAAGACATTGGCCAGATCATCAAAGAACTGTCTCCAGCAAATAGCGCGTCATATGCAGATGTGAGGGAAGCTTTAGACAGGAAGTGCCTCCACAAGCACAATCTGGACTATGTGCGATACACGTTTAACCTTGCGTCTCAAGAACAGGGTGAGTCCATGGGAGACTTCATCTCTCGACTAAAACGCCTGGCGCGATACTGCAAGTTTGATCATTTCAACACAGAAGATGCTCTTCGCCTGCGCATCATCAAAGGGTGCCAATCAGAGTCCCTACGACGTCGTCTACTAAAGAAACACTATTCAATCAACGACATCGAGGAACTCACACGAATAAACTATCAAGCGGAGAAACACGCAAAGAAAATGGAGGCTGGAAAGACAGAGAAACGAGAGCAGGCATTCCGGATACAATCACAAACAGACACAAAACGCCGGCCGGATCAGAGGAGATCCGGAAAATCCACAAACTCGTCCTGTGGTGGGACCAGAGGCGGCAACACCCAGAAACAACCACCTCAATGTTATTGCTGTGGTTTGGACTATCCCCACACAGGCACATGGGACAATAGTGTCACCGATGTGGAGGAGACAACCATTTTGAAGCAATGTGCCAAACCCGTCGGAAGGAATCGGAATCGACCAAGCGAAGCACTGGACCACGCCACCACGCGAGGACGGTGCAAAGCAGGAGAAACCGCTCAATGAGCTCGTCCAGATCCAGCACCCAGTCGCGCTCATCATATCAATTTCGACGATCAACGTCAAGGGAATCGTCCGCCCTCACCCCCATATCGCAAGACAGTGGCGAATATGTGTGTATGGTGGCAGAGCCGGATCGACTAAAAAAGTATCCCCGGTTGCACATTCAGATGTGAAAACCACTCGGCCAAGTTTGTTCTAGACACAGGGGCGTCGCTTAATTACATCTGCACAACTGAATATGAGAAAATGAGCCCAAAGCCGCAGCTGGAACCAGCCGCAATATGTGTCTACATGTGGATGTCCAAAGAACCTCTGCCATGCCTGGGATGATTCCCCACCACGTTGACCTACAAAGACAGAAAAATTCAGGCCCACGTTCACGTAATAGAGGGTTCTGACGCAGCTGACTGCCTCCTCAGTCTACCCACAGCAGAGCGGCTGAGGCTGGTAGAGATCCTATTCAAAGTCGACGACTCACCTGACATCGTAAACAAGTTTCCGAAACAGTTCACAGGCCTGGGAAAGTTAGCTAATGTCAAAGTCAGGCTACAAATAAATGAACAAGTAACACGAGTGGCTCAACACCACAGAAAGGTACCGTTCCATCTCCAACAAGCAGTTGATGACGAACTCCAAGATTTGTTGAGAGCGGACATCATTGAGAGATCAACTGGACCTACCCCCTGGGTGTCGCCAGTGGTAGTCGTGCCAAAAGGGGTACACGAGAACAAAGTACGCCTGTGTGTGTACATGCGAGCCGCCCCAAACACGGCCATAGAACGAGAGAGGCACCCAGGGCCCCACATCAGTGACATGATCACTCGCCTGAATGGCGCGACAGTCTTCTCAAAGTTAGACCTTATCAAAGGATATCACCAACTCGAACTCCATGAAAAATCCAGGTACATCACCACATTTACTATGCATCTAGGACTCTAGGTATAAGTGCCTCAATTTCGGTATCTCCTCAGCGGCCGAGATCTTTCAAGAGGCTGTTTGGCAAGTAATTCACCACATCCCGAACTCGTTTAACTACAGTGACGACATTCTTGTCTTCGGCGCCACACGTGAAGACCATGACACCACCTTGGATCGAGTGTGTCACGCCCTTCCCAACGCCAATCTCACCCTCAACAAAGACAAGTGTGAATTCCACAATTCTACCCTCAAGTTCTACGGTCACATCTTCTCCAAAAACGGCATGCGACCTGACCCCGAGAAGGTCTCGGCATTGGCTAACACACCACAACCTCATGATGTCAGTGACATTCGATCTTTCCTGGGCATGGCCAGTTATTGCGCCCGATACATCAAGGACTATGCAACCATCAGTTACCCACTGCGAAAGCTCACGAAACAAGGGCAGGCTTTCCAATGGTCCACTGCATGCGGGCGTGCTTTTACCAAGATCAAGACAGCTGTGAGCTCTGCCGCACACTTGGCATACTTCAACCCGAGACGAAAGACAGAAATTACCGTTGATGCCAGCCCTGTCGGACTTGGCGCCATCCTAGCCCAGTATGATGACGAGAGAGATCAACGTCACATCATGGCCTACGCCAGCCGTTGCCTCACTGACACGGAAAGAGCATACTCACAGCCCGAGAAGGAAAGTCTGGCAGTCGTATGGGCATGTGAGCATTTCCACCTGTTCGTGTACGGGAAACACTTCACCCTCATCACCGACCATCAAGCCCTAATCACCATCTTTGGCAACCCAAGAGCGAAAATGCCTCCACGGATCGAGAGGTGGGGGATCCGCCTGCAAGACTATACATACACCATCATCCACAAACCGGGGAAGGCGGAGAACCCGGCGGACTATATATCACACCATCCTCAAGGGTCGACACGTGTCTCAGTGGCTAAAGAGTACCTCCACTTTGTCTTTGACCAAGCACGCCCACATGCTGTCCCACCCGGAAATCATTAGAGAGGCCACCGCCAATGATGCCACACTTCAAAACATCATGCAACGCGTCCACACCGGCTCTTGGAGACACCTGGAGGACGTGCAAACAAATACCACCACCAACCTGCAAGAACTCTCATCTTTCAGACATGTCAAAGATGATCTCACGATCAGTGCAGATGGGCTACTGTTAAGGGACAGAAGAATTGTCATTCCTCACCAATTAAGACAAGGGACCATCAATCTAGCACATGAAGACCACAGAGGCGTAGTGGCCACAAAGAAAGCACTGCGAGAGAGAGTCTGGTTCCTGTCCACGCTGCAAGACTGCCACAGTGCCAACTAGTCGGGCGTGAAGAACCACCCGCTTCGCTGCAAATGTCAGACCTCCCAGACAGTGTATGGCAACAAGTAGCTGTCGATTTCTTTGTAACCCTGGGCGTTATACTACGCTTCGCCCACGTAGTGTACGTAGCGCTGCCTGCTTCGCAGTAGGCGAAGCAGGCAGCGCTACGCACACGCCAGGGCAAAGCGTAGCTGCCTGCCACCCGCCACCCGCCTCCCGCCCGCCCTCCTTTTAAAATAATATCATGCATGATAAAATAATTAAATGTAAAGACTTACCTGCAGCGCGGCGTCTCCGGTGCTCCCTCTTCCTCGTTTCCAACTTCTCGCAAGAAATGCGCATGCGCGGGCGTCCGCGCATGCGCATTTGTCACAAGAAGTTGGAAACGAGGAAGAGGGAGCCCCGGAGACGCCGCGCTGCAAGTAAGTCTTTACATTTAATTATTTTATCATGCATGATATTATTTTAAAAGGAGGGTGGGCGGCGCGTAGTGGGGCTATGCGGAGCACGCGAGTGTGCGTAGATTTGGGCACACTACACGCTGCTCCACGTAGCCCCACTACGCCCACTACGGCCAGGCTTATTTCTTTGGCCCGCTAAAGTCCGGCAAATATGTGATCTTCATCATGGATGAGTACTCTTGATTCCCCATTGCACATCAACTCTCATCCACAAAGGCATCCACTGTCATTCCCATCCTTGATGAAGCGTTTGCAGCATGGGGAATCCCCGAAGTAGTGAAAACAGATAACGGACCACCCTTCAATGGACATTAATTCACAGAGTTTGCAAATCACCTGAATTTCAAGCATCGGGAAATTACTCCCTTATGGCCCCAAGCCAATGGAATGGTCGACCGCTTCATGGCCACCCTGAAGAAGACAATACAACAAGCTGAACTGTCTCAACGGGACGTCCAACCGGCTCTCAATGAAGTGCTGCGAGCCTACAGGACTACGCCACACAGTACCACCAACAGATGTCCCGCCACTCTGATGCTTGGGAGAATCCCGCGCACTCGGATACTGACCTCAGATGCAGTTGCACGGTCTAGGCCCCCAGCATCAGACCATGAGACACTAGTGAACATCGACAAGGACAAGAAAGTAAGGATGAAGAAAAATGCTGACGATCGTCGCCACGCTAAGGTGTCTGACATCCGAGAAGGAGACTGGGTATTGGTGAAGCAAGAGCGGAAAACCAAAGCTGACAGTCGCTATCATGCTCACCCGCTCCAAGTAACAAAGAAAAGAGGGACTATGATTCCAGCTGCTTCTGCAATCAAGAGAACCACCAGGAACATTTCACACTTCAAAAAATGTAAACCAGACGCCTACAGTTGAGAAAATGAAGCAGACTGTGACACGGACACATCAATCCCAGAAATGGATCAGTGTGAAGAACACCCTCGCACCACCGATGTGGGTGAAGCCCGAGTACCGAGCTCATCCTGTCGGACCCAGAGAATCATTCGGAGACCGGTTAGACTCATTGAAGATCTTTAAGAGAAGTGACAGAACTGGGGCCGTTGCCAAATCAAACAGGGGGGAGATGTTGTGTCGTCATGCCTGACTCCGTCCGCTACTTCTGGGTCAGGCATGACAGGAAGGAAAAGGGAGGGGCAGCGCGAGGAAGCCCTAGTCGGGGAACAGCCATAAAGAATAAAGCAAGTGTTAATCCCCACTCCATGTCCGCGTGTTCATTAAACACTGGACACAAATTTTCCCTCACTGTTTTATATCCCTTTCCCTCTTCCTCTCCTCTCTCCCTTCCCTTCCCCTCTCCTTTCTTTTCTCCCTTTCCCACTCTTCACCCTTTCCCTCTCCCTCTCCCTTCCCCTCTTCCTCTTCCTTCCTCACTCCCTTCCCCTCTTCCTTCCCTTCTTCCTCTCCCTCCTACCATCCCCACACCTCCTCCCTTCACCTCACCCTCACTCTCTCCCTTTCCCTCTCCGTCATCCTCTCCCTCTTCCTTCAACTTCCCCTTTCCCTCTCCCTCACACTCCCTCACCCTTTCTCCTCTCCTTCCCCCTCTCTCTCTCCCTTTCCCTTCACTCTCCCTCCACCTTCCCTTCTCCTTTCCCCCTCTGTTCCCCTCACCCTTCCCTCACCCTCTTGCTTCCCCTCTTCCTCTTCCTTCCTCGCTCCCTTCCCCTCTTCCTTCCCTTCTCCCTCTCCCTCCTACTATCCCCACACCTCCTCTCTTCCCCTCACCCTCACTCTCTCCCTTTCCCTCTCCTTCATCCTCTCCCTCTTCCTTCAACTTCCCCTTTCCCTCTTCCTCACACTCTCTCACCCTTTCTCCTCTCCCTCCACCTCTCCCTTTCCTTTTCCCTTCCCATCCCATTCCCTATCCACTCCCTCACCCTCTTCCTCTGTCTCACCCCTCCCACTCCTGTTCCCTCACCCTCTCTTTCCCTCATGCACTCCCTTTCCCCTCCCTCTCCCTCCCTTTTCCTCCCCTCCCTTTCTTCTCCCCTCTGCATCTCCTTTGTCCTTCCCCTCTCCCCTCAGCCTCTCCCTTTCCCTCACACTCTCACTTTTCCTCACCATAACCCTTTCCCCTCTCCCTCCACCTGTCCCTCCCCCTCCCTCTCTCCCCTTTACCTTCACCCTCTCCCATCCCCACTGTCTCCCCCTTCCCCCTACCTCCCCCTTCCCCTCTCCCTTCCCCTCCCCCTTTCCCTTCACCCTCTCCCTTCCCCTCACTCTCTCCCTCTCCATTCCCCCCTTTCTCCCTTCTCCTTCACCCTCTCCCTTCCCTTCACCTTACCCTCACCCTTCCCCTCTCTCTTCTCCTTCCCCTTTCTCTTTCCCTTCCCTCACCCGTACCCTTCCCCTTTCCTTCTCCATTTCATTTTCCCTCTCCCTTCCCCCCTTCCCCTCTCTTCACCCTCATCATTTCCCTCATCCTCTTTTCCCCTCAGCCCCTCTCCTTTCCACTTCCCCACTCAATTCCCCACTCAATTCCTCTCTCCCTTCCCCCTCACCCTCATCCATTTTCCCTTTACCGCTCCCTTTCCCCTCTCTCTTCCCCTCTTCTTCCTCTTCCCCACTCAATTCCTCTCCCCTTCGCCCGCTCTTTACCCTTCCCCTCTCCCTTCCCCTCTTCCTCCCCCTTCTCCTTTCCCTTCTGTGATCGCTCCCTTCCCCTCCCCTTCCCCTCTCCTTCTTCTGCTCCCTCCCCTTGCCCTCACTCTCTCCCTTTTCCTTCCCCTCTCCCCCTTCCTCTTTTCCTCCCCATCCTCTCCCCGCCCCCTCCCTTTCCCTCACCCTCTCTCTTTCCCTCACACTCTCACTTTCCCTCACCCTCACTCTTTCCCCTCCACAGCTTTCCCTTCCCCTCTCCCTCCTTTCCTCCTTCCCCTCGCCCTTTCCCTGTTCCTCTACCTTCCCTCTTCCTCCTTCTCCCCCTCACCCTCTTCCTCTCCCTTACCCTCACCCCCACTCTCTCCCTTTGTCCTCACCCTCTCCCATTCCCTCACCCTCTTCCTTTCTCCCTACCCCTCTTCCTCCTTCTCCCTTCCCCTATCCCTCTCCCTCCTTCTCTCCCTCTCCGTTCCCCTTTCCCTCTCCCATCCCTTCCCCTCTCCGTTTCCCTACCCCTCTCCCTTTCCCTTCTTCCCCTCTCTTCACTGGCATCCTTCCCCTCAACCTAATTTTTATATTTACATATATATATTATATAAATCTTTTTGTAAATACCCCCTAAAACTCCAAAATTACCCTTTGCATACACCCTGAATACCAAAATTGCCCTTAGCACCCTAAAACCCAAACCCACACTGAATACCAAAATTACCCTTAGCACCCCAAAACCCAAACTCACCCTGAACCCTAAAATTACCCTGGGCACCCTGAACCCTATATTTACCCCTGCACCCCAAAACCCAAACTCACCCTGAACCCTAAAATTTCCTCTACACCCCAAAACCCAAACCCACCCTGAATCCTAAAATAACCCTGAGCACCCAAAAACCCAAACTCATCTTGAACTCTAAAATCACCCTGGCACCCCAAAACCCAAACCCCCCCCTCAACCCTAAAATTACTCCTTGCACCCCAAAACGCATATCCACCTTGAACCCTAAAAATTACCTTGGGCACCCTCTCCCTCACCCTTTCTCTTCCCCTTCCCTTCACCCTCACCTTTTCCCCTTTACTTCTTTCTCCATTTCCCTTTCCCTCTCCCTTCCTCTCATCGTTCCCCTCATCCTCTCTTACCCTCACCCTCACCCTTTTTCCCTTTCCCCTCTCCCCCACACAAGTCCTCTCTCCCTTCCCCCTCTCTTCACCCTTCCCCTCCCCTCTTACTTTCCCTTCCACGATTGCTCCCTTCCCCTCCCCTTCCCCTCTCCATCTTCTGCTCCCTTCCCTTCCCTTCTCTTCCCCTCCCCTCACTCTCTCCCTTTCCCTTTCCCTCCCCCTCTCCCATTTCCTCCACTTCCACCTCCACCTCACCCTCTTCCCTTCTCCCTACCCCTCTCCCTCTTCCTAATTTTTATATTTACATATATATATTATATAAATCTTTTTGTAAATACCCCCTAAAACTCCAAAATTACCCTTTGCACGCACCCTGAATACCAAAATTGCCCTTAGCACCCTAAAACCCCAACCCACACTGAATACCAAAATTACCCTTAGCACCCCAAAACCCAAACTCACCCTGAACCCTAAAATTACCCTTAACACCTACCCCAAAACCCAAATCCACCCTGAACCTTAGAATTACCCTTGGCACCCCAAAACCCTAACCCACCATGAACCCTAAAATTACCCTAGGCACTCCAAAACCCATACCCATCCTGAACCCGAAAATTCTGCACCTGAAAATCCACACCCACCCATAACCCTAAAAATACCCTCAGTGCCCCAAAACCCAAACCAACCCCGTACCCTAAATTTACCCTGGGCACCCTGAACCCTATATTTACCCCTGCACCCCAAAACCCAAACTCACCCTGAACCCTAAAATGTCCTCTACACCCCAAAACCCCAACCCACCCTGAATCCTAAAATAACCCTGAGCACCCAAAAACCCAAACTCATCTTGAACTCTACAATTACCCTGGCACCCCAAAACCCAACCCCCCCCTCAACCCTAAAATTACTCCTTGCACCCCAAAACGCATATCCACCTTGAACCCTAAAAATTACCTTGGGCACCCTCTCCCTCCCCTCACCCTTTCTCTTCCCCTTCCCTTCACCCTCACCTTTCCCCTTTACTTCTTTCTCCATTTCCCTTTCCCTCTCCCTTCCTCTCATCCTTCCCCTCATCCTCTCTTCCCCTCACCCTCACCCTTTTTCCCTGTCCCCTCTCCCCCACACAAGTCCTCTCTCCCTTCCCCCTCTCTTCACCCTTCCCCTCCCCTCTTACTTTCCCTTCCACGATCGCTCCCTTCCCTTCCCCTCCCCTTCCTCTCTCCATCTTCTGCTCCCTTCCCTTCCCTTCTCTTCCCCTCCCCTCACTCTCTCCCTTTCCCTTTCCCTCCCCCTCTCCCATTTCCTCCACTTCCACCTCCACCTCACCCTCTTCCCTTCTCCCTACCCCTCTCCCTCTTCCTCTTTTCCTCCCCACCCTCTCCATTTCACTACTCCTCTCCCCTCCCTTTCCCTCACCCTCTCACTATCCCTCACCCTTTCCCTTCCCTTTCTCTTCCCATTCCCTTCACACTCACCCTTCCCCTTTACTTCTTTCTCCATTTCCCTTTCCCTCTCCCTTCCTCTCATCCTTCCCCTCATCCTCTCTTCCCCTCACCCTCACCCTTTTTTCCCTTTCCCTTCCCCCTCTCCCCCACACAAGTCCTCTCTCCCTTCCCCCTCTCTTCACCCTTCCGCTCCCCTCTTCCTTTCCCTTCCGCGATCGCTCCCTTCCCTTCCCCTCCCCTTCCCCTCTCCTTGCTCTGCTCCCTTCCCTTCCCTTCTCTTCCCCTCACTCGCTCCCTTTCCCTTTCCCTCCCTCTCTCCCCTTTCCTCCACCTACACCTCACCCTCTTCCCTTCCCCCTACCCGTCTCCCTCTTCCTCTTTTCCTCCCCACCCTCTCCATTCCACTTCTCCTCTCCCCCTCCCTTTCCCTCACCCTCTCACTATCCCTGACCCTTTCCCCTCCCCAGCTCTCCCTTCCCCTCTCCCTTCCTTTCCTCCTTCCCCTCACCCTTTCCCTCTTCCTCTACCTTCCCCTCTTCCTCCTTCTCCCTCCCCGTTACCCTCTTTCTCTCCCTCACCCACTCTCTCCCATTTTCCTCACCCTCTCCCATTCTCTCACCCTCTTTCTTTCTCCCTTCCCCTCTACCTCACCCTCACCCTCTCCCTTCCCCTATCCCTCTCCCTCCTTCTGTCCCTCTCCGTTCCCCTTTCCTTCTCCCATTCCTTCCCCTTTCCCTCTCCATTTCCCTTACCCTCTCCCTCCCCCTTCTTCCCCTCTCTTCACTGGCATCCTTCCCCTCAACCTAATTCTTATATGTACATATATGTATATTATATAAATCTTGTTTTAAATACCCCCTAAACCCCCAAAATTACCCTTAGCACCCCAAACCCCAAATCCACCCTGAACCCTAAAATTACCCTGGACACCCCAAAACACTAACCCACCCTGAACCCTAAAATTACCCTAGGCACTCAAAAAACCCATACCCATCCTGAACCCGAAAATTACTCTGCACCCACAAATCCACACCCACCCTGAACCCTAAAAATACCCTGAGTGCCCCAAAGCCCAAACCCACCCTGAACCCTAAATTTACCCTGGGCACCCAAAAGCCCAATCCCACCCTGAACCCTATAATTACCCCTACACCCCAAAACCCAAACTCACCCTGAACCCTAAAATGACCTCTACACCCCAAAACCCAAACCCACCTTAAACTCTAAAATTACCCTGGCAACCCGAAACCCAAACCTACCCTCAACCCTACAATTACCCTGGTCACCCCAAAACAAAAACCAACTCTGAACCTTAAAATTACCCTAAAAACCCCAAAAGCCATGCCCAACCTGAACCCTAAAATTTCACAGGGCACCCTAAAAACCAGACCCACCCAGAACCTTAAAATTACCTTAGCACCCCAAACACAAAACCCACCATGAACCCTAAATTTACCCTGGGCACCCCAAAACTCAATCCCACCCTGAACTCTAAAATGACCCCTCCACCTCAAAACCCAAACCCGCCCTGAACCCTAAAATTACACTGGGCACTCCAGAACCCAAGGCCACCCTCAACTCTAAAATTTCCCTCAGCACCCCAAACCCACACTGAACCCTAAAATTACCCTGTGCATCCGAAAAACGCAAACCCACCCTGAACCCTAAAATTACCCTGGGCACCCCAAAACCTGATCCAAGACGGAACCCTAAAATTACCCTTACTACCCCAAAACCCATACCCACCCTGAATCCTAAAATTAACGTCAGCGCACCAAAACTCAAACCCACACTGACCTAAAAATTACCTTGGGCACCCCAAAACCACGCTGAACCATAAAAATGCCCTTGCTACTCCAAAACACATACCCACCCTAAAACTTAAAATTTCCATTTGGCACCCCATACCCAAACCCACCCTGAACTCTAAAATTACACTTAGCAACCGAAACCCAAACCCACCCTGAACCCTAAAATTACGCCTACACCCCAAAACCCAAACCCGCCCTAAACCCTAAAACTACACTGGGCAGCCTGAATCCCATAACCACCCAGAACCCTAAAACTCCACTGCACCCTAAAACCCATACCCACCCTAATCTCTAACATTACTCAGCACCCCAAAACCCAAACCCACGCTGAACCCTGAAATTACCCCTGCTATCCCAAAACACATACCCACACTAAAATTTAACCATTTGCCCCCCAAAAACCCAAACCCACCCTGAACCACAAAATTAACCTTAGCACCCCGAACCCAAACTGAACCCTAAATTTACCCTTATAACCCCAAAACCCATACCCACCTTGAACCCTAAAGTTACCTTGGGCACCCCAAAACCCAAACGCGCCTGGAACCCTAAAATTTCCCCTTCACTACAAAAACCCAAACCCACCCTGAACCCTAAAATTACCCTTGGCACCCCAAAACCCAAACCAACCCTGAACCCTAAAATTACACTGGGCGCCCCAAAACCCATACGAAACCTGAACCCTAAAATTACACTGTACCCCAAAACCCAAACCCACCCTGAACGCTAAAAGGGTAATTTTAGGGTTGGTTTGGGTTTTGGGATGCCAAGGGTTATTTTAGGGTTCAGGTTTCGTATGGGTTTTGGGGTGCCCAGTGTAATTTTAGGGTTCAGGGTTGGTTTGGGTTTTGGGGTGCCAAGGGTAATTTTAGGGTTCAGGTTGGGTTTGGGTGTTTGGGGTGCAAAGGATAATTTTAGGGTTCCAGGTGGGTTTGGGTTTTGGGGTGCCCAGGTTAATTTTAGGATTAAGGTTGGGTATAGGTTTTGGGGTGCTAAGTGTACATTTAGGGTTCAGAATGCGTATGGGTTTTGGGGTGCCAAGTTTAATATTAGCATTCAGGTGGGTTTGTGTTTTTGGTGTGCTAATGATAATTTTAGGATTCAGGTTGGGTTTGGATTTCAGGGTGCCCAGGGTAATTTTAGGGTTCAGGGTGGGTTTAGGTTTTGGGGTGCTACGGGTAATTTTAGAGATTAGGATGGATTTGGGTTTTGTGGTGTAGGGGTAGTTTTAGGGTTTAGGGTGGATTGGGGTTTTGGAATGCCCAGGGTAAATTTAGGGTTCAGTTGGGTTTGAGATTTTGGGTGCTAAGGGTCATTTTAGGGTTCTGGGTGGGTTTGGGTTTTGGGGTGCCCAGGGTAATTATAGGATTCAGGGTCGGTTTGAGTTTGGGGTGAAGGGGTTTAGGATGGGTATGGGTTTTGGGTTGCAAAAAGTAATGTTAGGGTTCAGGGTGGGTATCAGTTTTGGGGAGCCAAGGGTAATTTTAGGGTTCAGGGTTGGTTTGGGTTTTGGGGTCCAAAGGGTAATTTTAGGGTTCAGGGTGTGCCTTGGGTTTGGGGTAATTTTAGGGTGCAGGGTGGGTCTGGGTTTTGGGGTTCCCAGGGCAATTTTAGAGTTCAGGATAAGTTTGGGTTTGGGGTGCCTGAGGGTAATTTTAGGGTTTAGGGTGGGTTTGGGTATTTGAGGTGCAAAGGGTAATTTTAAGGTTCAGAGTGGGTTTGGGTTTTGGGGTGCACAGGGTAATTTTAGGGTTCAGGGTGGGTTTGTATTTTGGGGTGTAGGGGAATGTTAGGGTTCAGGGTGGGTTAGGGTTTTGGGGTGATAGTAAATTTAGGGTTCAGGTTGGGTTTGGGTTTTGGGGTGCTAAGGTTAATTTTGGGACTTCAGGATTGGTTTGGGTTTGGGGTACCTAGGATAACTTTAAGTTTTAGGGTGGGTATGTCAGCAAGTGTATTTTTTGGGTTCAGTGTGGATTTGGGGTGCCCTGGGTAATTTTAGGGTTCATGGTGGGTTTGGGTAATGGGGTGCTAAGGGTAATTTTTAGGATTTAGTGTAGGTATGTGTTTTGGGGTAGCAAGGGTATTTTAGGGTTTAGCGTGGGTTTCGGGGTGCAAGGGTAAAGTTAGGATTCAGGTGTGTTTGGGTTTGGAGTTCCTAAGGGTAATTTTAGGTTTCTGGGTGGATTTGGGTTTTCGGGTGCCCAGTGTAATTTTAGTTTTCAGGGAGTGAGTTGGTTTTGGGGTGCAAAGAGTTATTTTAGAGTTCTGGTTGGGTATGGGATTTGGGGTGCCTAGGATAACTTTGGGGTTCAGGGTTGGTTTGGGTTTTGGGGTGCCAAGAGTCTTTTAGGTTACGGGTAGGTTTGGGGGGGGGGGTTTCAGGTGCCCAGGCTAATTTTATAGTTCAGGGTGGGTTTGGCTTTTGGGGGTGCCCCAGGTAATTTTAGGGTTCAGAGTGGTTTTTGGGTTTTGGGTGCTAAGGGTAAGTTTTGGGGTGCCAAGGGTAGTAATTTATGGAATATATATATATATATATATATATACATACATATATATAATTATTTATTTATACAATAATATATTTATATATTCCATTACTTACCTTAACCACTTTTTCCAAGTATATGCCCTTACCATGCTTGACTTTGCATTGTAATGGCATGCGCTGTGTAGGCATGGGATGTAAGATCATATATTGGAGAGGGTAAGGGGAAATGGAGAGGGGAGGGGTATTGGAAAGGGAAAGGGGAGGGACAGGGAGAGGGGAGGGGAGGCAAAGGGAGGGTGAGTGAAAGGAGTGGGACGGGGTAAGGGAGAGGGGAAGGGAGAGACAGGGGAAGGCAGAGGACAAGGTTGAGAGGGAAGAGGGGAATTAGGAGAGGGTGAGGAGAATGGGAGAGGAGGAGGGGATAGGGGTGAGGCAGGAGGACAGGGATAAGGGGAAAGAAAGGGAGAGGTGCAGGAGAGTGGAAAGGGGGAGGGGGAGGGAAAGAGAGGGTGAGGGAAAGGGAGTGGGAGAGGGAAAGGGAAGTGGATGGAAGAGAAAGAGGGGGAGGGAGACAGAGAGGGGAAGGAAGATGGTAAGGGATTGTGATAGAGTGAGGGAAAGAGAGTGAGGGTGAGGGAGTGAGAGGGCGAGGGAAAGGGAGAGGGAAAGGGAAGTGTAAGGAAGAGAAAGAGGGTGAGGGAGACAGAAAAAGTGAAAGGGGAAGGAGGAGGGTGAAGGATTGTGAGAGAGTGAGGGAAAGGGAGAGAGTGAG